>NC_056701.1:1098706-1128706 GCF_018831695.1 Puntigrus tetrazona
TGGTCTGGACTGGCAGCATTTTTCAAAATTTGGGAAACAATTCTTGGTCTGGCAACGTTATTTTTTGGAGGGAACGTTCTATATAGGTTATTTTTAGGTTATTTATTTAACACTCCTGCAACATCATGGGAACGTTATTGTATGGTTGCAAAAACAACCTAAAAATAACGTTCCCCTAGCGTTATTTTTAATAAATAACCAAAAACTAACTCTAGGGAAACGTTATGAGTCTGCTGCTTAATATCAACGCTTCATCGCTACTCGACGCGTCACGCTCCGGTCCAGCGGGTGGCGCGAAAACACCCGCGTTTGTTTGCCACACATTAAACCTCAGAGGAACTCGAGGTGGTATTGTTGTGGTGCTGCTTGAACACGGTCGGTTAGAAATGTGGTCGTGTAAATAGAAAAATACGTTTAATAAGTATGCCAGTTAATACCCGTATATTCTCGTTTTGAATCAAGTAGGAATATCTTAGAGGAGTATCTTCTGAACTGATCTGCTGCTGTGAAGATGATGTTTGTTAAAGAAGAGAGTGAGGAGAACATGAGAGAACCAGAAACAATAAAACGGGAGGAACCAGAACCCTGGAGGATAAAACAGGAGGAACGAGGAGGTTGGTTGTTGTTGTTATTATATATATGTTTAACTATATTAAAAAGCTGAAATGTCATGCCTTAAAAATGACACATGAAGTAAAAAATGACATGCAAAAATCATCATTATGGGATAAAAAGGAGTGAAATTATGGCTTTACAAGTTGACATTGACTTAAAGACTTTTGTCAAGTGGTCTAATGAATTTTTTACCTTAAACCCATTTAGAGAACCAATATCACGCCATATTAATAAAGTGCATACCATTTACAGACCAGTAAAATATACCCTATAGGATATAAATAAAGCGTGCAAAGCCTAGACTGGATTCTGTAGTTTTAAGTTAAAAATCAAAAAAATATTACAGCAGGTTATTTATCTGCTCATCTAGTTCTTAACTAAAAAACAAATCTGGTTTTAGATTAAAGTAAATTCAAATTCAAATTTTATTTGTCACATACACATACATACATGGTACGACATGCAGTGTATAGTACAGAGACTGCCATTTTAAAAGTACACAAGGTCTTAATGCTCGCTGCTGATTCAGGAAACAATGCCATTTGGACACAGTTGATTATGACACCCGTTTACATCGATTAGGTCAGTGGGTAAGCATTTGGGGAAATGCTCTCAAATAGTTTTCTTCTTATTCAAAGGATCAAAGTTCTAGGGCAATTAGTTTTCTGGTTCTGCAGCTTTGTTTTGGGGGGGTTCTCCAGGGATCGATTTTGGGACCCATTTTATTCTCTTTATGTATGTTCCATTGGTTTCATATGTTGGGAATATCATTTTTTGCATGCCGTTAAATGTAGATGATGCACAACTCTGCAACAAAAAGTGTGTACTGAACTTGGTCCTCCAAACAGCCAAGTATCCCCTACTTTAGGAGTAATGAGCTAACGGCCAGACCTGCCTGGGAGAAAGATTAATGTAATAGATCTTGATGTGAATCGACTACCGAAACATGTCGTATTTTGGTCCTTGAGATTACTTTGTGGAACACAAATTCTATAAGATCTAATCTTTAAAGACACCAAGGACGACGACTATAAAAATCATTCTCTGTATTAAAGAATAGCCACACCACAAATATATCCGCAAAGGCATATAGAAACCATATCGTTGGAATCATTTTCAGAATGATCGTTTTTCACAGGTGATGAACGATACATTGACAGCCAATCAGAATCCATCTTGCTGAAGCTTGAGAATTTAAAGCGTCAGACACACCTGTGCTTTGAATAAAACAAATCACTCCAAAAACTATTGGCATGAAGATGCAATCATTAGAGATGGCCACTAAAAGGCATTGTTCAACTAATACTTTGAAGGTCAGTGTACCTCATTCATGGGAAGTTTAGGAGAAGTATAATTTCTGAATTTGCATCAAAATAATTTTGTAAAGCAACTGCTGTTGTATCAGGCTTCATTTGTCTGCCTTTTAGTTCTTAACAATTTCATAAATTTTTTTTTACTCTCGTTTTAGAGTTGACCGAAGATAACGTGGAGAAAGAAGAATCGAATGAAGCCGAGAAAAGTGGAGAAAAACCCAAACAGAAAAATGTAAAGAAAAGAAGGGTCGAGACGTCTTTCACCTGCGCTCAGTGCGGAAAGAGTTTCTGTAACAAATATCATCTGGGGCTTCACATGAGAATCCACACGGGAGAGAAACCGTTCACGTGTGATCAGTGCGGGAAGAGTTTCACCTACAAGTGCCATCTCGAGGTTCACGCGAGAGTTCACACCGGAGAGAAACCGTACGCTTGTGATCAGTGCGGCAAGAGTTTCACACGAGCAACGAACCTTAAGGATCACATGAACATCCACACCGGAGAGAAGCGGCACGCTTGCGATCAGTGCGGCAAAACGTTTCTGTGGGCTTCGGTCCTGAGCACGCACCTCAAGGTTCACACAAAGGAGAAGCCGCACTCGTGTCACTTGTGTGGAAAGAGTTTCGCGTTACTCAACGGTTTGAAAGTGCATCAGAAAATACACGCTGGTGTGAAAGACTACATGTGCTTTGAATGCGACAAGACCTTTACTAGAGCAAGCTGCTTAAAACTGCACGAGAGGATCCACACCGGAGAGAAACCGTACAAGTGCTCGCAGTGCGGCAAGGAATTCAGACATTTGACAAATATGAAAATACACGAGAGTACTCACACCGGAGAGAAACCTTATAAGTGTCCGCACTGTGACAAGAGATTCAGTCAGGCGACGCATCTTAAGAAACACGGGAGCATTCACACCGGTGAGAAACCTCACAAGTGTCCGCACTGTGACAAGAGATTCAGACTGTTAGGAACCCTGAAAATACACCAGAAGATCCACGCCCGAGAGAAAGTAGGTTAGATACAGCACTTCCTGATCTAGAGAAATCATTCCTTGACATCCATTGAAAAGAAGCGTCTAGTTTTCGCTGTAAATGATGTTAATCGTCGTCTTCAAAACTGGCAGCATGGACTGCATCAACTCAAAGAACGTGTTTCTGCTCAAAGAAACCCTGTTCGATTATTTCATATAATAAGACTTTTAAGGCCTTTTTTGTAATTAGTGACTAAATTAGAGATTAAATGTTGCGCTTTAAAATGTTAACCTTTTATTTGATTGAATGTTATCCTCTGGTTGTGTTCAGATTCCTGTCACTAACCGAGTAGTTTACTGGAAGACTTAGATGTTGTTCTTGTAAACATGGAGCAAACAGGTAGGTAAAAATGCGTAGATGTTTTGTATGTATTTATGGTCAAAATGACTCCAAACAATTGCTAATAAATTCAGATGTATTATCACAAAAAGATATTGTTGTCAGCTTGTTTTCTTTGGTGTGCTGGTTTTGTTTCTATTTGCACTGTTCACGAAGGTGGCTTTTAAACGCCTCGATTTTCACATTTAAAGAGTGACGGGGGAAGAATGAGAATGAAAATAAAGAGAGATGTGTGAAATTAGCCTTGCTCCATGTTCTTTAAAATCCAGCTTGACACAATCAGGATAGTTTAACCATGTATACTGTTTACAAAGATTACTCAAAATGGCAAAATATTAACCAATGCGGTTTATTTATTTCTTATACGTTCGGGGAGTCAAAATTAACTTGTTAATAACACGTTAAAGCTAATTCCGTTTAAAGCCGTTAATTGTCTGGCATTGGCGCGCATTTGTTTGTTAGTTTCTGTCATTTTCCAAACCATATTTAGTTTCTTCTAAGACTCGCAGGTAGGAGAGAACCAGGGAGAAGATAACAAAGCACTTTTCTCAGAGCCCTGACTATATTTGCATGATCTGACAGCACATTCAGCTTAAAAAAAACACATTTTCTTTCAAAGAGCAATGTCTGAGGAACAAATAATGTTTAAACTAGAAATGCGTCTTCTTTCCTTCTGTCAGAACAACTGCATTGATACAAAGTAAACTAAATGCGACAACGCACAAACAATCACTAAACTTTCCGTGTTATTTACCGCTTCTCGCCGCTTCAGTCTCCAGTCCAGCGGGTGGCGCTAAAACACACGATTATTTGCCAAACGCCATTAAACCTCAGAGGAAGAAGTTTCGTTTGACCGCGGTCTCCTGTTTTGTCTTGATGCTGGGTTAACACGAACTCTAAGAAATGTAGCAGAAACATACAGTTAAATACAAACCTGTAATATTCTCCTTTTCACAGTCAAGACTAGGTTTTGAAGCAGTATCTTTACTGGGATCTGCTCCTGTGAAGATGAGGTTTGTTAAAGAGGAGATTGAAGAGAAAACGAGTGAACCAGAAACATGGAGAATAAAACACGAGGAAAGAGAAGGTTGGTCTTTATTGCTTATTCATCTCTGTTTGTGGTACATTAGGCTTATGAAATGTATATAATTATTATCAATACTTGTTGACGAAAACATATCATCTATTTGCCTATAATTAAGGTTCTGTATCAATGTATCAGTTTAGAACTTGAAGTAGAACTTGCCATAAAAGTTTTGCAGATCTGTGTTAAATATTCGATTCGGTTGATTCATTAAAACCAAAATAAATAAAAGTGCACTTAAAAGAAACTACTAGGCTAGAGTATTAATAACTTACTGTAACTTAACTTACAGTATTAATAATTTACTGTAGTGGACATGTAGACACTTGTTTGGGCAAATAGAACTAAAGACTTGTTTTGAGACTTGAAGCTTAAAGTTGAGGACTTGCAACTCAACTCGGACTTGACCGCATTGACTCTGTGTTTGACTTGGGACTTGAATGCTAAGACACAAGACTTACTTGTGACTGGCAAAACAATGATTTGTTTCCACCTCTGCATTCATGCAACGTAGGCTGGGTGCACACTAAAAGATTCTTAAAATCTTATAAGATCTTCTCAATGTGAAAGACCACCACCAAGGGAAAAGGGCTAACCGTTTTTACCATTTTTACCGCTGCTACCATTTTTTGAAAATTCTTGTAAACAAATTTTTTTTTACAGACAAAAAGAATACTACAATGAATGAAAATTAATTTTAATTGACAAAAACTCTAATGAAAATATCTTGACATTTTCGTCAAGGAATGAAAACGAGAAATACACTCAAAATTATGTTGAATTGTCAGTTTTGTCAACCATTCACGTAAACGGAGTGTATTTGATCTTAAGTGAGCGTAAATGGTAGGGAGAACACGTATCGGTGCATTGCATCCATTGAATCTGTGAATTTGGTTTTAAAGGGATAGCAGCCTAATGTGTCCAAGTCACTGATGATAATCAAGCAAAAGTAAGATCACTCATTTCCTCGCTTAGTATTTAGCAGCCCTAAAAAAAAATGTATTTATATAAATAACTGTGTCTGCTTGAAATAAGGAATAATAGGGTAGACAAGTTGTTATAAAGAATGCATAATTAGCCTATATAACCATTGGTATTTGAAACGAAAACCATGTTTTTGTTCTTAGTGGTTATATTTAACATATTGGCATGCTGTGTGTCAACACAATTAAATCAGTGTCTAAACCTTAATGTTATAAAAACGCTTAATAAATGCATTACACTGTAACTAAACCCATTCGAACTTAGCTGACCACATTTACTGTAGATTTAGTCGACTAAAACTAAAAACAATTTATACGACTAAAATTAAATGGCTTTTTAGCCAAAAGTACATTTATATTTGCTGTTGAAATTAACACTATTATTAAAACATTAATGCTGCTCTTAAAGGTTAGTCTGGAGCCCTACCCTGTTACCTCACTTATGTTTACAATTTTCAACTTTTAACAAGTTACTGGAAAATTAACCATGTTTATTTTATTTCAGAGTTGATTGAAGAAAAACAGAATGACGAATCAAGTGAAGTTGAAGAGAAAAACCGCATCAAAACTTTCAATAGGCCTCAGATCAAAAAGAAAAGAAGAGCCAAGACCTCTTTCACCTGCACTCAGTGTGGAAAGAGTTTCAAGCGCAAAACAAGTCTTGATTGTCACATGAGAGTTCACACCGGAGAGAAACCGTTCACTTGTGATCAGTGCGGGAAGTGCTTCACACACAAAACAAGTCTCGAACGTCACATGAGAATTCATACTGGAGAAAAGCCGTTTACTTGTGACCAGTGTGGGAAGAGTTTCACGCACAAATCGAGTATTGAGCATCACATAAGAGTTCGCGCTGGAGAGAGTCCGTTCTCCTGGGACAAATGTTGGAAGAGTTTCACGCACGTACTTGTGATCAATGCGGGAAGCCTTTTTCATGCAAAGCAAGTCTTGATCGTCACATGAGACGTCATACTGGAGAAAAGCCGTTTACTTGTGATCAGTGCGGGAAGAGTTTTGCAAAATCAGCTAACCTTAAAATACACATGAACATGCACACTAGAGAGAAGCACAAATGTGATCGGTGTGGTAAAACGTTTCTATGGGCTTCGGTACTGAAGGAACACTTGAAAGTTCATGCAAAGGAGAAGACACATTCATGCCATTTATGTGGTAAGAGTTTTTTGCATCTGCAAAATTTGAAAGTACATCATAAAAAAGGTAAGAGAGAATACATGTGTATTAATTGCGAAAAGACTTGTTTAAAGCTGCCCGAAAAGATGCAAACTGGAGAGAAACCTTTTAAGTGTTCACACTGTGAAAAGAGATTCTATAAGTCAGGATGCCGTAAAAAACATGAGAGGATCCACACGGGCGAGAGACCTTACGAGTGTTCTCACTGTGATGAAAGATTCAGTAATTCATCAAATCTGAAAAGACATGAGAGGATCCACACCGGAGAGAGACCTTATGAGTGTTCACACTGCGGCAAGAGATTCATTAAGTTTGGAGACCTGAAAATACATGACCGGATCCACACCGGAGAAAGACCTTATGAGTGTTCTCACTGTGGCAAGAGATTCAGTGATTCATCAACTCTGAAAAAACACGAGAGGATCCACACCGGAGAGAAACCTTGTAAGATAGGGGTTGGCAAGTCAGTTTGACATCGGGCCAAACAGCCTTTTCGCCACTTGAGGGCAGGATAGAACATAGTCAAAGGATAATTATGAAATTGGTGAGAATTTGGTAATTTTTCTAAATTGGCATTATTGGAGAAAATATTTTTTGATCAGTTTAGATAACAATATTCTTGATGACCAGATCACAGCACTGAGTCAGCATTGCTTAGAAGGTCAAATGATTTAATCCTTGCTTTGGACTAAATCTGCCATCCTAACGTTACTTGATCTTAGCTTTATGTTTAATTCAGTTGATCATACAATTTCACTTAATCATCTAAGGGAGGAAGTTGGCATCTCTTGGGGTACGGCATTAGATTGGTTTTACCAGAAAGATAAGAAGAGAACCAAAGTTGGGACAGCACGGAAAACGCAAATAAAAAAAGAAAGTCATTTCTAAATTTACTTTGACTTGTATTTCATTGCAGGAAATATGAACACAAAATATTTCAATGTCAGCTTAATTTCATTCATAAATATACATCCTTTTCTGTCATTCAGACCTGCAACACATTCCATAAAAGGTTGGGACAGGAGCAATTTAGGGCTAGTAGTCAGGTAAAGTGGTTAAATAATGATGTGATTTGAGAGATGTCGACAGATTATCATGATTTGGTACAAAAGCAGCATCCAATACATACAATGAAAAGATTCAAGGAATCTGGAGGAATAAGCGATATCACCACATGGGCTCAGGACTGCTTTGGCAAACCTTTGTCAAGTACCACGATACATAGTTACATCCACAAATGCCAGTTAAAACTGCTGTGCCGAGAAGAAACACTATCTTAACAGTGTCCAGAAGCTCTGTCGACTTCTCTGGGCTTGGAGGCATCTGGGATGGACCATCACACAGTGTAAACGTGATCTGTGGTCAGATGAATCAGTATTTCAGATGTTTTTTGGGTGCTCCGGACCAAAGAAGAAAAGGATCATTCACACTGTCCAAAAGCCAGGGTTTGTCATTGTATGGGTTGCCCTTGGAAAAGGTAACTTGCACTTCTGTGATGGCACCATTAATGCTGAAAAGTACATAGAGATTTTGCAACACATATGATGCCTTCAAGAAGACACCTTTTCAGCAAAACCTGCAGTCCAGACCTGTCTCCAATAGAGAATGTGCTGCATTCTGAAGGGCAAAATGTGACAACGAAGACCCCGTACTGTTGCCCACCTTAAGACTTGTTTGCAGCAAAATTACACCTGAAACACTTTATCACTTGTTGTCTTCAGTCCCTAAATGTCTTAAATGTTGTGAAAAAGAAATGGCAACATTACAAAGAGGTAAATGCTTTACTGTTAAATGTGTTGCAAGAACCAAAATGGGAATGTTTTTTTTTTTTTTTTTGTTTTCTTAAACCCAATAAAAATAATGAGAAACATTAATGTGCTGTTGTATTGTTTCCAATGAAATACAAGTCAAAGTAAATAAATCACTACTTTCTTTTTTTTTATTTGTGTTTTCCATACTGTTCCGACTCTTTCTGGTTTGGGGTTGTAGATCAGTAATGGTGATGATTGGAAATTCTTCCTCCCTTCACACCTCTCAATTATGGAGTACCTCAGGGGTCTCTCTTGGGTCCTATTTTATTCCGTTTGTATATGCTCCCCCTAGGT
This sequence comes from Puntigrus tetrazona, assembly GCF_018831695.1. NCBI lineage: Eukaryota > Metazoa > Chordata > Actinopteri > Cypriniformes > Cyprinidae > Puntigrus > Puntigrus tetrazona. The sequence goes on from NC_056701.1 coordinate 1,107,371, forward strand.
GCAATTATGAGGAAATATTATATTATGCAGATTTACATTCTTATTTCTGAGACCCAATTAAAAGAGAGCAAAACTGAAATGATTGTATTTGGGCAATCTTCTGCCGTTTCCAATATTTCCAGGAAACTAAAATTGATGTCTTCCAATGTTCACCTGTTGGCTAAGATTTTAGGTGTATTTCTTTTAATTTAATTTATAAAAGCATTAAATTGGCTCCATCCTACCTGGTCGAGCTTATCGGTTATGAAAAATCTTCACGATCCCTTCTGATAAACCATTCTTGCATGCTCACCGTTTTCATTTACAGCAGAAAGGAGATTGTTCTTTCTCCACAGCTGGTCCAAGACTATAAAACATCTTACCTCAGGACTGTATCCCAGAGTGGACAAATCTGATCACAGCCCACAGTTGATTTAAATGTTGGTTAAACTAGAAATTAATATGTGCACACAACTTTACTGCTGTGGAAACTGACATAAAAAACTCAGTTTACATGATGATGCATGGTAAGATTTTTTATTTCTTTCAATACCGTATAGGGCTACATACCCTGATAGCACACATATGTCTAGGAGACATCTATTTGACATCTGAAAAACGTAATATTGATTACGAGCTCATCTGCATTACGTCTATTGGACATCTTTTAGATGTCATTTAAATGTCTTTAAGATCTTTATGATTTAGAATGTATGTAAAAGTGACATCTGAAAGACGTCTGTCAGACATTTGTAGACAGTGAATACTTTCCAGATCAAGAGATCTTTAACAGACATCTTGCAGACGTACATGTGCTATCTCGGTAGTAACGAAGGCTTGAATTGTAAAATGTATTGTATATTCAAATCGATTCCTGATACTACTACCAGATATTTTCTGCATAATTATACTCACATAAGAAATATACTTTGTGTTTGATTAGTAACCTGGGTCCTTAATGTGCAGCAGACATGTCTAAAATTACTAAAAATTCTATTTCCATAACCAGTCCTTTAAGTGTGAATGGCTCAAAGTCGGAAAACTTGAGCATGTTGTGGAAACAAAATACTGGAGTCATTATTTTGATAAAAATCAAATGTTTATTATTGTGGTTTTGGCATTTATTGTATATAGCCCATTAAAAGAACAGCAGCAGCATTTATGTGAAACCCGTTTATTTGGTACTTGCTACATTTTTTCTTTACTCTTTCCTTTCATGGCTTTGGAAAACTTGCAGAATTTGGGTTGTTTACACCAAGCTTTGTTGCAACTTATTTTTAGGAATGAACTGCTTTCAATTAATCTTTAGTCTCTCCGTGAGCAATCGTACAGATGTGGATATAGCAGCTCAGCTATTCTAAACAGCGTCTTCATGGTGCTAGCGATTTGAAGATGTTCTCCTGCCTGACCTCTGCTGACTGAGAAATTAACCAGGGAGAAGAAAAAAAAAACCCAGAACATCCAAAACGAGCGGTTTGGTGAATCAAACTTCCAAAACTAACTCAAAACGAAAGTTGTTTCTGATTTTATTATCAGTTTGTTTTTCGATTTTGTTTTAAGTATGTTGGAGACTTTACTGTGATAGGTTTTTGTGTGCCTGTTTAGAACAGAAGAACTAATGAAACACTTGCCACATTCAGTGCAGTGATACGGTTTCTCTCCGGTGTGGATCCTCTCATGTGTTTTCAGGTGTTTTGACATGCTAAACCTCTTGTCACAGTGAGAACACTCATAAGGTTTCACTCCGGTGTGGATCCTCTCGTGTCTTTTAAGGTTTGATAAATGACTGAATCTCTTGTCGCAGTTTGAACACTTATAAGGTTTCACTCCGGTGTGGATCCTCTCATGTGTTTTCAGGTCTCCTGAGTTTTTGAATCTCTTGTCGCAGTGTGAACACTCATATGGTTTCTCTCCGGTGTGGATCCTCTCATGCATTTTCTGATTTTTTGACGTGCTAAATCTCTTGTCACAGTGTGAACACTCATAAGTCACATCCTCTCGTGTCTTTTAAGGTTTGAAAATGACACTCATTATAGGTTTCACTCCGGTGTGGATCCTCTCATGTGTTTTCAGGTCTCCTGATCTCTCGCAGTGTGAACACTTTTCACTCGGTGTGGATCCTCTCATGTGTTTTCAGGTCTCCTGAGTTTTTGAATCTCTTGTCACAGTGTGAACACTCGTAAGGTTTCTCTCCAGTGTGGATCCTCTCATGCATTTTCAGATATTTTAACGTGCTAAATCTCTTGTCACAGTGTGAACACTGATAAGGTTTCTCTCCCGTGTGGATCCTCTCATGTATTTTCAGATATGTTGACTGACAGAATCTCTTGTTGCAGTGTGAACACTCGTAGGGTTTCTCTCCAGTGTGGATCCTCTGGTGTGTTTTCATATTTGCTGAATTACTGAATCTCTTGTCACAGTGTGAACACTCGTAGGGTTTCTCTCCGGTGTGGATCCTCTCATGTGTTTTCAGGTCTCCTGAGTTTTTGAATCTCTTGTCACAGTGTGAACACTTATAAGGTTTCTCTTCGGTGTGGATCCTCTTGTGTAGTTTTTTAGAAGTATTTTCACACTCATAGTGCACATGCTCTCTCACAGCAGTATGTCTGCGCCGTGCGGAGTGGACTCTGGTGTGGATGTTCATGTGTTTCTTAAGGTGGGCTAATTGCGTGAAACTCTTGCCGCACTGATAACAAGTGAACGGCTTCTCTCCAGTATGAACTCTTATGTGACGCTCAAGACCAAATTTGCTCGTGAAACTCTTTCCACACTGAGTGCAGTTGAACAACGTCTCAGCTCGTCTTTTCTTTAAATCTTTCTGTTCGGTTTGGGAGCAACCCAAAGGTTTTTCTTCAGTTTTGACATGACTTTTCTCTTCATCATCTCTTGAATCTTGATTCTTCTCTTTTTGTTCAGTGAGCTCTGAAATAAAAGCAAAATGGTGAAATCTGAACATAAAAGTGATCAACACTACTAGGTTCTATGGGCGATGGCACCAGAAGCAGATTTGGTAGTGATGGGAGGTAGGGGTGGGAATCTTTAGGCACTTCGCGATCCGATCCAATCTGATTTTGGGAGTCACAATCTGATTCCAAATTGAATCATGATCTAATTATTTCTTGTACTGTGCAAATACAACATTTTAACCAAAACTGGAGTTGCTATGCTTTTCGTTTATAGCTGGAATCTATATAGATGTAAAAGTACTGCCATTAAAATCATCAAATTTGAGCTCAAACTACAATTAGATGGATGTGATATAAACGTTACTCCGACAGTTAAAGACTTGGGTGTGATATTGGACAGCAACCTGTCCTTCGAACACCATATCACTCATGTTACAAAATCTGCCTACTTTCATCTTAGAAATATTGCTAAACTCAGACACATGCTCTCTCTCTCAGATGCAGAAAAGCTAGTTCATGCGTTCATGACATCTAGACTGGATTACTGTAATGCGCTGCTCGCTGGTTGTCCAGCATCTTCAATAAACAAGCTTCAGTTAGTGCAGAACGCAGCCGCTCGAGTTCTTACCAGGACAAGGAAATATGATCATATAACCCCAGTTTTATCCTCCCTGCACTGGCTGCCTGTTCATTTCAGAATTGATTATAAAGTACTGTTACTGACCTACAAGGCTCTAAATGGTTTAGCCCCCATTTATCTGACCAGCCTTCTGTCTCGCTACAACCCGTCACGCTCTTTAAGATCTCAGAACTCAGGGCTCCTGGTAGTTCCTCGAATAGCAAAGTCTACTAAAGGTGGTCGAGCGTTTTCACATTTGGCACCTAAACTCTGGAATAACCTTCCTGCAAATGTTCGGGGATCAGACACACTCTCTCAGTTTAAGTCTAGGCTAAAGACATATCTTTTTAGCAAAGCATACTCGTAAAGATTAACATAAACCTATGCTACAGTACATCGTGATTCCCAATAGTATGAATGGCCGCTACGCTAATTATCCTTTTGTCTCCACCTCGGGATGTACATCCCGAGGCATCTAGTTACCGAGCCTCTCCAGTGGACCCAGTGAGGAGATGACCTTCCAGCGATGACGTCGAGGAAAACTTAACCTTCCGTCTGGACTAATTCTATCTTGAACTTTCCTGTATTGTAATTCATCCTGCTGTGTAGTGATTTGCTTTTGTGAAGCTGCTTTGGAACTATAGCCACTGTAAAAAGCGCTATACAAATAAACTTGAATTGAATTGAATTGAAATATGTGCATCCTGAATTGCCTGAGGAACAAACAATGTTAAAACTAGCCTGTAACTCAAGAAGAATTAAAGATATTGCAATATGGTTTTAGATTCTAGTTCTTGATAAACTTTTAAACCATGTTTGTGGGACAGTCTATAAACAGCCACTAAAGATGAATGAAAAATAAACACCAACCTTGTTCCTCGTGTTTTATTCTCCATGTTTCTGGTTCCTCGTGTTTTATTCTCCATGTTTCTGGTTCCTCGTGTTTTATTCTCCATGTTTCTGGTTCCTCGTGTTTTATTCTCCATGTTTCTGGTTCCTCGTGTTTCTGGTTCCTCATGTTTTATTCTCCATGTTTCTGGTTCCTCGTGTTTTATTCTCCATGTTTCTTGTTCCTCGTGTTTTATTCTCCATGTTTCTGGTTCCTCATGTTTTATTCTCCATGTTTCTGGTTCCTCGTGTTTTACTTTCCAGATTTCTGGTTCAATCATGTTCTCCTCACTCTCCTCTTTAACAAACACCATCTTCACAGCAGCAGATCTCAGTTCAGATGATACTCCTCCAGATATTCCTGCCTGATTCAAAACTTTGTCAAGACTTTGAGGATGAGAATATTACAGGTATATACAGAAAACACATTTCTAACAGTTTGTATTAAACAGCATAAAAACATAACACAGACCATGGTGAAACTGAACTTCTTCCTCTGAGGTTTAATGGTGTTTGACACTAAGTAAAGCACGTGGTTTAGCGCCACCCGCTGGACTGGAGAGGGAAGAGTGAGAGGCGGGAAAATCCGAACTGTTAAAATTTAAGAAAAGGAATTAAATTATTTGAACAGCATCTTCGTGAACTGATTAGAGGAGAAGAAACTATTAGTCAAATCTTTTTATTTCAGAAATACACAAGAATGCAGCATGTAAATATGGAAATTATGAATAAAAAAAGTGACAAAGACAATATGTAGCCTGAAGAAAAATATAACAACAATAGGCTGATAATAATTGATATTTTCTGTGTGGAAGAAGCATGTTTGCCCAAAACGGTAACCGGAAAACAAATAGCTAAATTTAAATATAGTTAGATTTTCTAATAACTACAAGAGCAATAAATGAATGAACATGCTATATGTTTTATACGTGCAGAAACTGACGTGATCATAAAATCAGGAAGAGTAGAGGTATTTAGCAGCGTCTGTTTACTGTAAATGTTCATGTTTTGCGCGTAAAGTAACTATAGCAAATTTACTAATTCTGATTTACAAACGTCGGCAAAAAATGTTCTAAATAAAAATTCATCCATCACAGATCACATTCATATCACAGGGACATCAAACGACTGTTCACACGAATATATAAACACACACAAAAAATCAGTCAGGTTTTACTGAGCTTCAGGCTACTGAACTCAGCAAAATTACAAAAGAATAAAAGATTGATAGAAAAGGTTTATATATTAATATCCAGTGGCGCCTACAATAAATAATTCACGAGACAAAATTGCATTAAAGCAAATCCTTTACATTTTAAGAGAATATAAAAATCTGAAAAATATAGCCAACTTGATCTTTTGGGAGTCTCTGGGAGTTAATTCTCTGAGCTCTGAACACCCGTCCTCAGTTACCCTCAATATTCAGTTTAGATCAATATTCATTTTTACCAAAACATTTTACACATAAAGGAGTAGTTTGTTCTGACTTCCATGTATCTCGTGTGGACGTGGGACACCAGAAACACACATTTGCCGTGAGAAAGAACTACGGTCAGACTAATATTAGACGATAATTTCGGCGGATAATTTTATTGGCATTTTTAATTTTCATCTCGGAGTGAAAAATGGGCAAAATAACGGCCAAATAATGTCCATCAGCGCTTTGCCAAAAAGTGTGGTTGTTTTATTGACTTGCATTCTTTTAATTCAATATCGTTAAAATGATTAAGTAAAATTTCTAAATTATTTAAAACAAAGTAATACATAAATATGGAAATATTGGTCAATGTTTAATTTATGTTTAAATAAATCTGCCAAGTTTTTTGACAGCCAACATGTAATTAATTAGTGTAGAAACATAATTATGTAATTGCATTTCTATTATTATAAAAACTTCGAGTACAATTTCAGTGTTTTCATTCAAATTAATCTTAACCTTCAGTATAGTAATATGATTTAACAGCATTAGTCAATAGATAAGAATGCTGTGTTATGTACCATATATACAAAATAATCAAGATTTTTTTTTAGAAAATGTTTACTGTGCATTTCCAAGTATTCGTTCAGTGTAATGTTTCTATTGACTTCTATTGAAGGGGCTTCAGATAATTGATTTTTTACCGCATTATACTCTATTGTTATAAAAATACCTGACATGGACTAATAATTGATGTCTTTCTGTCTATTAACCGTAAAGTAACTGACGCTACTTTTTTATCTCTAATAACATTATTCTGCGTCTTCGTCCAAATACAGTCAGAAACATAACATTTTACATTTTAAAGTAAATATTTGCAAATACAAACAACATGCAGAAAAAGGCATAAACAAGAATAAATTTCCAACCAACAAATTCGCAGTCTGCTGATACCAATGAAAAGAGCTTTACCTGGCCATTTCCAGAAGATCTGAAGACATCAGCAAAATAAATGTAGTGAAAACGATAGCTATTGACATTAAAAGAGTCTTTTCATCATAATTCATCGTATGTTCCTTACATGCACCTAAACTAAACGTTTATCTCAACGTGTAAACGTGTTTGGAAATACCTGTTGGCTTCATCTCAAGAAGGTCTTCTTCTTCTTCTTCTTCTTCATCGCCAGCTTGTATTTTCACATCAGCGCCACCTACTTGACGCTGTGGATTTCACTAGAAACTATCTTACTGAAAATATCATCGCATGTTCAGTGACTGAAGCATGAGATCTGCTCTGTGTCCTGTGGAAGAGGATTTTGAATGCACGTGCACTTAAGAAACTGAGTTGGTGTCTGAGCACTTAAGTTAGTTTTGAGTACATTTAGACAGTGAGCTTTCTGTGGGAGAATGTTTTTGGGTTTGGGCTCCTAATTACAACTAATTATTCAAAAGACAAAATGCAAATATGTTATATGATCTGCGCCGCGCCCGAGACGCTTCCCACGCTCCGTCACGGAATGGAAAGGTTCAGTAGACTTTTTGGTTTCAATGAATGGTTCTTTCTGGAAGCGCCCTAGGTTCTTCCGTGCGGATGGTCTGCATCCCAACCGTGCCGGAGCAAAGCGTCTCTCGGACAACATCTCCACCGCTCTACACTCCATCGGACTAGTAGGTGACGAATCACACGACAGCAGCTTTGACAATATGACATGTAATGTATATGTTAGACCCGAGAGTATGATTACCCACATAGAAACTGTGTCGCGAAAAATCAGATATATCAGTAAATCCCGCACAGGCCTTAGAAATAACCTAGTCACGATCAAAACAACAGTTAAAACCAGTCAACAGCAGCAATATTTAAAGTTTGGTCTCCTAAACATCCGATCACTGGCGCCGAAATCTCTCATAGTACATGAATTAATTACAGACAAAAGTTTTGACGCGCTCTGCCTGACTGAAACATGGCTGAAACCTAACGATTACATCAGTTTAAATGAGTCGACTCCATCAGGGTACTTATATAAGCACGAGCCCCGCCGGTCAGGTCGAGGTGGAGGTGTTGGAGCTATATATCGTCAGGAGCTAAATGTTACTCAGAGAACTGGAATTAGCTTTAACTCTTTTGAACTGCTTGATCTTAATGTTACGCTTATGGATGCAACAAAGAAATCTCTGTTATCTTTCTCTTATCTCTGTGTATAGACCACCAGGACCTTATGTAGATTTTCTTAAGGAATTTGCTGATTTTATTTCAGACTTAATAATTAATAAAGACAGAGCACTTATTATCGGTGATTTCAACATTCATGTTGACGACCCAAATAATACAGTAGGAGCTACTTTCACAAATTTATTAACATCTTTTGGGCTAAAGCAAAATGTAATCGGCCCAACTCACTGCTGTAAGCATACATTAGATTTAATTATTTCGCATGGCATCGATGTTTTAGACCTAGATATCTTACCTCTAAGTGATGATATCACTGATCATTTCCTCATATCCTATAAACTCTCTGTAAGTGAGATTAACCGAGCCGCACCTCGTTACCAACTGGGTAGAACCATTATCCCAACCACTGTAGATAAATTCACAAACAACCTACCAGATCTATCTGACCTGCTCCGCAAACCTGAGAAAGCAGATGATCTTGAGCAAATGACCAGCAGTATGTGCAGTATCTTCACTCGCACATTAGATACTGTCGCTCCCATCAAGTTAAAACAGATTAGAGAGAATAAAAGTGTACCATGGTACAATAGTCATACACACTCTCTAAAAACAGCTACTCGTTCACTAGAACGTAAGTGGAGAAAGACTAAGCTAGAGGTTTTTAGAATTGCCTACAAGGACATTATGTGCACTTATAGACAGTCACTAAAAGCAGCCAGAGCCGAGCACCTCCGTAAACTCATTGAAAGAAACCAAAACAATCCTAGATTTTTATTTAGCACAGTGGCTAGATTAACAAATGATCGGTCAGCAACAGAACGCTGCACACCCTCTCAGTTAAGTAGCAATGACTTCATACAATTCTTCACTAATAAAATAGATAATATCAGACTTAAAATAACAGAAAATCAACCCTTAACTTCGTCCTTTAGTCCAGCCTCACTCAGTACCCAGCAAATTCAGTTACAGTGTTTTGCAACCATAGGACAGGAAGAGTTAAACTAATCACTAAGTCTAAATCTGCCACATGTATATTAGATCCTATTCCAACTAAATTTCTGAAAGATATATTACCAGCAGCTGGTGAACCTCTTCTAAATATTATTAACTCCTCCCTATCATTAGGTCACGTACCCAACCCATTCAAATTAGCAATTATTAAGCCTATGATCAAAAACCACAACTTGATCCTAATGAACTATCTAACTACAGACCGATATCAAATCTCTCATTTATATCAAAAACATTAGAAAAAGTTGTGTCAGCGCAGCTATGCTCCTTCTTAAGATGAATGATGTCTATGAGGAGTTTCAGTCAGGTTTTAGACCGCACCATAGCACAGAAACCGCATTAGTTAAAATCACTAATGACCTGCTCTTATCCTCCGACCGAGGCTGCGTCTCGCTACTCGTTTTATTGGATCTCACTGCTGCATTTGACACCATAGATCATAATATTCTCCTGAGCGTTTAAACACCGCTGGTGTACAGGGACAGGCTTTAAAGTGGTTTAAATCATACCTATCAGACCGTTATCAATTTGTAGATATAAACGGAGACCGCTCTAGTATAATGCCTGTAAAGTGTGGTGTGCCTCAAGGATCAGTTCTAGGCCCCTTACTGTTCTCTATATACATGCTGCCCTGGGGAACATTATTAGAAAGCACAGGGTTAATTTCCACTGTTATGCAGATGACACACAGCTATACATTTCATCTAAGCCTGATAAGTTATCAGAAATGTCTAAATTAACAGAGTGTTATAAAGACATAAAAGACTGGATGACTAGAAATTTTCTTCTATTAAACTCTAATAAAACAGAGGTGCTTCTTATCGGACCAAATTCATGTTTACAGCAAATTTCTGAGCTCAAACTACAATTAGATGGATGTGATATAAACGTTACTCCGACAGTTAAAGACTTGGGTGTGATATTGGACAGCAACCTGTCCTTCGAACACCATATCACTCATGTTACAAAATCTGCCTACTTTCATCTTAGAAATATTGCTAAACTCAGACACATGCTCTCTCTCTCAGATGCAGAAAAGCTAGTTCATGCATTCATGACATCTAGACTGGATTACTGTAATGCGCTGCTCGCTGGTTGTCCAGCATCTTCAATAAACCAGCTTCAGTTAGTGCAGAACGCAGCCGCTCGAGTTCTTACCAGGACAAGGAAATATGATCATATAACCCCAGTTTTATCCTCCCTGCACTGGCTGCCTGTTCATTTCAGAATTGATTATAAAGTACTGTTACTGACCTACAAGGCTCTAAATGGTTTAGCCCCCATTTATCTGACCAGCCTTCTGTCAAGCTACAACCCGTCACGCTCTTTAAGATCTCAAAACTCAGGGCTCCTGGTAGTTCCTCGTATAGCAAAGTCTACTAAAGGTGGTCGAGCGTTTTCACATTTGGCACCCAAACTCTGGAATAACCTTCCTGCAAATGTTCGGGGATCAGACACACTCTCTCAGTTTAGGTCTAGGCTAAAGACATATCTTTTTAGCAAAGCATACTCATAAAGATTCACATAAACCTATGCTACAGTACATCGTGATTCCCAATAGTATGAATGGCCGCTACGCTAATTATCCTTTTGTCTCCACCTCGGGATGCACATCCAGAGGCATCTAGTTACCGAGCCTCTCCAGTGGACCCAGTGAGGAGATGACCTTCCTGCGATGACGTCGAGGAAAACTTAACCTTCCGTCTGGACTAATTCTATCTTGAATTTTCTTTTATTGTAATTCATCCTGCTGTGTAGTGATTTGCTTTTGTGAAGCTGCTTTGGAACAATAGCCATTGTAAAAAGTGCTATACAAATAAACTTGAATTGAATTAAATTGAATTGAATTATTATTGCACTGCAATACTGATATGAAAATAATTGCCACTATTTGCAATAAGTAGTATAAATAACACAAATCCTGTACAATATATAGATTTCAGATCACTATCTAGTCTTGTGTGAACTCTGTATAGTTAAACCTGTAAACTCTGCACCTTATTACAAGTATGGTAGAACCATCACTTCCACCACAAAAGAAAGCTTTCTAAATAACCTTCCTGACTTATCTCAATTCCTTAGCTCATCCAATACGACGCAAAAACTTGATGATATAACAGAAACTATGCACTCTCTTTTTTCTAGCACTTTAGATACAGTTGCTCCTTTGCACTTAAAAAAGATAAAAGAAAACAATCTGACTCCATGGTATAATGACAACACACGCACCCTAAAGAGAGCAGCCCGGAAAATGGAGCGCAGGTGGAGAAAAACCAAATTAGAAGTATTTCGTATTGCCTGGCGGGAGAGTATGCTGTCATACAGAAAAGCATTAAAAATTGCAAGATCTGATTATTTTTCATCCCTTTTAGAAGAAAACAAACACAACCCCCGGTATTTATTCAGTACAGTAACTAAATTAACAAAAAATAAAGCATCAGCAGGTGCTAATATGCCCCAAGAGTATAGCTGCAATGAGTTCATGAATTTCTTTACTTCTAAGATTGATACCATCAGAGATAAAATTGTAACTATGCAGCTGTCAACTACAGTTTCACATCAGATAGTGAGCTTTAGATCCCCTGAAGAAAAATTACACTCTTTCTCTATTATAGGAGAAGAAGACTTGTACAAACTTGTTAAATCATCTAAACCAGCAACATGTATGTTAGACCCTGTTCCATCTAAACTATTAAAAGATCTGCTTCCAGAAGTCATAGATCCTATTTTGAACATTATTAATTCATCATTGTCATTAGGTTATGTTCCCAAAACCTTCAAACTGGCTGTAGTTAAACCTCTCATTAAGAAACCACATCTTGATCCCAAAGACTTAGTAAATTACAGACCAATCTCTAATCTCCCTTTTCTGTCAAAGATACTAGAAAAGGTAGTATCCTCACAACTGTATTCCTTTTTAGAAAAAAATGGTGTCTGTGAGGATTTCCAATCAGGTTTTAGACTGTACCATAGTACTGAGACTGCTCTCATTAGAGTTACTAATGACCTGCTTTTATCATCTGATCGTGGTTTTATCTCATTATTAGTGCTATTAGATCTTAGCGCAGCATTCGATACTATCGATCACAACATTCTCTTGGATAGACTAGAAAACTATGTTGGCATTAGAGGAAGCGCCTTAGCATGGTTTACATCATATCTATCTGACCGCTATCAGTTTGTGGCATTAAATGAGGAGGTATCATATCAATCACAAGTGAAATATGGAGTTCCTCAAGGCTCAGTGCTAGGACCGTTACTTTTCAACCTGTACATGTTACCTCTGGGAGATATTATCAGGAGTCATGGTGTTAGCTTTCACTGCTATGCTGATGATACTCAGCTCTATATTTCAGCGCAGCCTGGTGATACACACCAAATTGAGAATCTAACAGAATGCATAGTCGATATAAAAAGCTGGATGATGAGTAACTTCTTAATGTTAAATTCTGAAAAAACAGAGGTGCTAATAATTGGACCTAAAACCCCACATATAATAATCTAGAACACAGCCTATCACTTGATGGCTGCTCTGTTAATTCTTCATCATCAGTTAGGAACCTAGGTGTGCTGTTTGACCGCAATCTTTCCTTCGAAAATCATGTTTCTAGCATCTGTAAAACTGCGTTTTTCCATCTTAAAAATATATCTAAATTACGACCTAAGCTTTCAAACTCTAATGCAGAAATATTAATTCATGCGTTTATGACCTCAAGGTTAGATTATTGCAATGCTTTATTGGGTGGTTGTTCTGCACGCTTAATAAACAAACTTCAGCTAGTCCAAAACGCAGCAGCCAGAGTCCTTACTAGAACTAGGAAGTATGATCATATTAGCCCGGTTCTGTCAACACTGCACTGGCTCCCTATCAAACATCGAATAGATTTTAAAATCTTATTAATTACCTATAAAGCCCTGAATGGTTTAGCTCCTCAATACTTGAGCGAGCTCTTATCACATTATAGTCCTGCACGTCCGCTGCGTTCTCAAAACTCTGGCCATTTGATAATACCTAGAATATCAAAATCAACTGCGGGCGCCAGATCCTTTTCCTATCTAGCACCTAAACTCTGGAACAATCTCCCTAACTCTGTTCGGGAGGCAGACACACTCTGCCAGTTTAAATCTAGATTAAAGACACATCTTTTTAACTTAGCCTACGCATAACACACCAACACACCTTTTATTATGCAAATGCATTAAAGGATTTTTAGAACACTAATTCTAAAATACTATGTGCTTGTGACGTACAAAGATCGTAAAAAGAATGGCATCTACGCTAATATTAGTCCTGTCTCTTGGTGTCTGTTTTCACAGTTTGTATCCAGACTAGATGGTGGATCAGCACCCAGAGATTATGTTCATCAGAGACCAGAACACCTAGATGCGCCCCGTGGACCAATCACCAGATCCTGATGTGCACACACACACACACACACACACACACACACACACAAAGTCATTTACACTATCTGACACAGCTGTGTTAAAAAATTGAACTGGAAGTTAAATGCTGGGCGTCCGGTCAGAGGAGAACTGGCCCTGAGTCTGGTTTCTCACAAGGTTTGTTTTGGATGGGGTTTTGGTTCCTCTGGCTTGCTTTGTTGGGGACACTTAACTTCTAGTGATTATCGTCGAATTGATTACAGAGAGTGTCTCTGAACAATTTGTTATTAAAAGCAATCTCGTCATTATGCATCCCTGTCATTGTATTCTTCTACATTATACTGTTTAGTGCTTTGATGCAACCTGTGTTGTTAAGTGCTATATAAATAAAAATGATTGATTGATTGACAAGTTACTGAACATGAATCATTTTTACTTTTATTTTTAGAGATGACTGAAATTGATTCCTTAAAAAAAAAAACATGACAGGCAGGTCGGTATCATTACAATCATTTATTTAGTGCAAATATGTAGCAAAACGACGCTGCCGTTGCAGTGCTCTCTGGCAGAATACAGTAGGTTTGTATGAAGAGCAGGATTTAAGATGTCAATCGCTGAAAATAATATCCAATTATCCTCATTTTTCCCTGAAGGCAGAAACACTGCAGGTCACAATTTGTGACGATGCAGGGAAGAGCCAATGAGCGTTCATTTTTCCAGCGGTTAAACCTGTCGTTTCTTAAAGTGGGAACAATTCAATTTAGACCGATTGCGTCAGTTAGCGCAGACTTTGCTTCCTCTTGTAATTATGTTGCGCTTCTGGTGTATTTTATGGTTTTATGTTCAGTCACATCACGTCAGAGAAAACGCCTCGGAAAACAATGCAAATACCACATAAAAAGAAATTGTTAAACATTTGCAGTAATGTTATTTTTTAGAGATGTTTAAGATCATGCAGTCATCTTCTTCAAAAGGAGTGGCAGCAGAAAGCACAATACTAAATAACATTTTTTTCAGTAGGTAAACTATTAAAGATTTAATAATAATCTTCCCACAATTCATGAGATAATAGTGCATGAAGGCATAATTAAGGCATGAATTTATGCATGAATTCATTGCATATTCAAACAATAATAAAAGGTCAATATAAAACAAGTCTTTTACAGGGAAATACTACTTTTTGATTACTCAGCTGATCAATGTGAAATACATCCCTAGAAAATTAAATTACGACCAAAGAGTAAGCATACCATACAGATATTTCCTCAGATGTTTCGCCATTTCCATTTAAATACTTAAATTAGAAGATAACAATCATAAAAGCGTCACGGGGCATGACCTGAAAGCTCAGGTATAAAACACCACGAGGTGTTCAGCAGCCGAAAGCTCAGGGTTTAGCAGATGGTGAATTAACCTTGCTTTCTGTCTTTAAAGTTATTCAGGACCAAACGAGAGTACCTCTGGGTGAAGAAAATGTTTTGTGAGGAGGCGGGGCCAACACCATCAGTCTTTTAAACTGATTGGCTGGTTGTCCAAAAAGAAAATAAAACTTCGGTCTGATTTTGTTTGAAATGATACGGCTTAGTTTGAAGTATATCAGAGTTTTAACTGTGATGGGTTTTTGTGTGCCTGTTTAAAACAGATGAGTTGATGAAACACTTCCCGCACGCGGCGCACTGATACGGTTTCTCTCCGGTGTGGATCCTCTCGTGTGTTTTCAGGTATCCCGACTGACTGAACCTCTTGTCGCAGTGCGAACACTTATAACATTTCTCAGCAGTGTGGATCCTCTCGTGTCTTTTCAGATTGGACAAATCGTTGAAAATCTTGTCGCAGTGCGTGCACTTGTAAGCTTTCTCTCCGGTGTGGATCCTCTCGTGTCTTTGCAGGTCTCCTGACTTTTTGAATCCCTTGCTGCAGTGTGAACACTCGTAGGGTTTCTCTCCGGTGTGGATCCTCTCGTGTGTCTTCAGAAATGTCGACTGACTGAATCCCTTGTCGCAGTGCGAGCACTTATAAGGTTTCTCTCCGGTGTGGATCCTCTCGTGTCTTTTCAGATTGGACAAATCGTTGAAAATCTTGTCGCAGTGCGTGCACTTGTAAGCTTTCTCTCCGGTGTGGATCCTCTCGTGTCTTTGCAGGTCTCCTGGCCTTTTGAACCTCTTGCTGCAGTGTGAACACTTATATGGATTCTCTCCGGTGTGGATCCTCTCGTGTCTTTTCATATTTGATAAATGACTCATTCTCTTGTCGCAGTGTGAACACTTATAAGCTCTCTCTTCGGTGTGGATCCTCTCATGCAGTTTTGCAGAGGTGTCCGAGACGCGCTCAAAGCGCTTGTAATCTCTCACAGCAGTACGTCTGAGCCGTGTGGAGTGGATGTTCATGCGTTTCTTAAGGTGGGCTAAATGCGTGAAACTCTTTCCACGCTGAGTGCAGGTGAACGACGTCTCAGCTCTTCTTTTCTTCATATCTTTCTCTTTGCTACGAGAGCAACTCAAGGGTTTTTCTCCAGCTTCGTCTCTTGATTCTTGATTCTTCTCTTTTTCTTCAATCAACTCTGAAATAAAAGTAAAAATCGTGAAATCTGAACACAAAAGTGGACCCTGGTGTAACGGTACATATAAATAAAATAGCATAAATACACAAAACCTACTAATTATATTACATGTTTATTTCTCGGTATTTGACAGAAAGACACTGAGCTTGAGTTGAGAAGCATTCAAATGACGCTTTTCCACTCGGTTCTGTACAACACGACGGTTTAATGTGGGCGGGGTTATCCGTTACAGTTGTGCCCTCTCTACTGCCGTTTTTATCCGCGTCACAATGTGAAGAAAGTTTGTTGATTTGTGACTTTGCTAAACTTTGACTAAATTTCCTGATCTGATGTTTTGTATTTTTTTTTACGCCATCTACTGGTTATACTGGTGATGTGATGTTTTTGGGGGTTAAGAGCTTAATATCCACAAAACTATATAGTTTGATATACTCTGCTTTGTTTAATTAAAACAACATTTAAACTGGATCATTTAAATGGTACGGGGATTGGGAAATGCTGGGTTACAACAAGGTTTAATCAGTCCGTAGCGGTCGGTCTTTGTCTTATTACTTGTTTTTACAGGTTCTTTTTCACTGCATATGCTGTACACCCTGTGAAAATGTTTTGCTGGAGATCAACTGAAAAATAGGTTTTTAATTAATGTAGTCTGTAGACGTTATTAATTACAATGCCATGTTATGATTATTTCAGAATCAGACTAATTGAGAAGAAGAGAACAGAAAGATCTGTCCCATCCTGAAAGAGAAAGAAAGTGGACGCTCTTGAGGACTTATTTGAAGATGCAAAACATCCACCTCCGTCACGGTGTAATCAGAGACAGGAAATACAGAGATGCACCGGCATTACGTCTTAAAGGAGATCCACTCATCTGATCTACCATCAAACTTGCCAAGGTGTACCGAAGAACAAACGAGTGTAAGATCAGGAGATTATCAGGTGAAACTGAACGATATCCAATCAGAAAGCAATCTGAAATAAGACAGGATCTTAAAAACGGACGTTTTTTTAAGCTTCGGTCTTTTTGTCAATTTGTGGTCTTTACAACGTTTCCTGGAAAACATATTTATTCTCAAGTCTCTGGAGATTTTGCAAGATTTCCCAAAATCCCGGTCACCATCCAGCAGCATTACCAGACTTGGATGAGAAAGGACACATTTTCAGAAAGACTCTGATTGTGTTCGTCTAAAAGTAGAAAGAGATAAACAACTAGAATGGTTTGGGGTGAGTTTTTGCTTCTATGTAATATGATTGAAGTTTTGCTCTGTCATTGAGCCAGAGACTTGAAGATCTATTCTAAGTTGTTCGTTTTTTAACTTATTTATTTTAAGGAAAATAGTTTTTTGGTTATCACAACTGTTATACCACTGCTCAAAATAAACGTATGTGAGATTGTTGGTGACACACAGCCCTAGTGTCCATGAGAGACCTAGTATAGGGTTCAGTTTCATTTTGGCCTAAATTAATTTCTTTTGGCTTGTCGTTTATATACTGTAGCTGTAGTTTTTTTTTAAGTCTTCCTCTTTTCTAAAACCTTTTAAAATATTTTGATAAATCACTGAGGGAATAAAATAAATAAAAAGTTTAGTTTAGCATTAAGTGCTAGTGGTGACCATTTAAAAAGGGGAAGGAGCATGTTTTTTGCAGACCTGAAACTCAAAATGTATTAAAAATATCTTAATGCCTTTTAGATGTTGAGTCTTCATAAACTTCACTTTTGGAATATTGACCCTTCTGACAATCAGTCAATAAACAGTCATTCAAGATTGATGAAGAACAAACACCAACCTCCATGTTCTTCTTGTTTCGTTCTCCATGTTTCTGGTTCCTCGTGTTTTATTCTCCATGTTTCTGATTCTTCTTGTTTTATTCTCCATGTTTCTGATTCTTCTTGTTTTATTCTCCATGTTTCTGATTCTTGTTTTATTCTCCAGGTTTCTGGTTCTTCTTTTTTCATTCTCCAGGTTTCTGGTTCCTCATGTTTTGTTCTCCATGTTTCTGATTCTTCTTGTTTTATTCTCCAGGTTTCTGGTTCTTCTTTCTTCGTTCTCCAGGTTTCTGGTTCCTCTTGTTTTATTTTCCATGTTTCTGATTCTTCTTGTTTTATTCTCCAGGTTACTGGTTCTTCTTTTTTCGTTCTCCAGGTTTCTGGTTCCTCTTGTTTTATTTTCCATGTTTCTGGTTCTCTCATGTTCTCCTCACTCTCCTCTTTAACAAACACCATCTTCACAGCAGAAGATCTCAGTTCAGATGCTTCTCCATCAGATATTCCTGCTCGATTCAAAACTTAGTCAGGACCACGAGGATGAGAATATCACAGGCATTTTACTGATCTGATTCAAAAACGTAATTTTTATATTTACAGAAAGCACATTTCTAGCGGGTTGTGTTCGATCACGCATCGCAATCAGAATCCTGAGAAAACATCAGAGAGCGCGGTCAAACTGATCTTCTTCCTCTGAGGTTTAACTCGTGTGTTTGATCGCCCCCTAATGGACTGGAGATGAAGAGGAGAGACGGGAATAACGCGGGGAAAAGTTTTTGCTTGTACAAACCTGCTGAAAAAAACAAAACAAAACAAAAAACCGATCCATACCCAAAATACAATAGAAAATGTAATGTATTTAATGTTTATAATGGTAAGTATAACGGTGTCTATTGGTATGTGATGGATTCTATTAGTGGGATGTTAAATCCTACTGGAAAAGTGTCCAAAACTCACTACAAAAAGGAATTTTGTATGGTTTACTAGATTAAAAAAAATTTCTATTCGGTTTTTATTGATTTTTTTTAAAGGTGATCAAATGAATTAAAAATGAGCCTCAAGTGGATTTTGATCGGCATCTACTGTCTTCCTGAAGGGATTAGAGAAGCAAAAAAAATTTTTGCGTCAAATATTTCATTGAAAATAACAACTGAAGTTTCAGATTCGAGTTTCAGATTCGACTGTCAGGGAGGGGCCAGACTCAGGCTCCTCCCATTCCTCGCCTGGGCTTGGTTTCACTCACCTGCACCTCCTTCTGGATTTAAACACACAGACATCAGTTCGTAGGAGTTCCCTGGCCGTCTGCTTCCATAACAACCAAGAAGACGCTTAGAAATGATATTAGATGAATAATAATAGTCTAAAAGATTCTTAACACCAAAAACGATTGTTCAGAGGAACACAAACTGACCTGACTAAAGCTACTGAACATAGCACTTACTAAAGATTCAGATATAATTCACCCCTAGTTTGAATAAAATGACTTATTTCTGCTGTGTGATGTCCCAACAACACGACGCTCTCCTGACGTTTTTGGTGATGAAAAATAATAAAGTTAGAATTATGTTATTTGATATCTTTTTGTTATATATATTTTTTGCAACCAAAACGTTGAAACCAGAACGTTGAAGGCTGTTTTATGCTATTTTGGTTTTTTTTCAATAACCTAAAAATAAACAAACAAATAACATATACTTAACGTTGGTCGGTTGATTTTAGGTTATTTTCGCAACCATGAAATAACGTTCCCAGAATGCTGCAGGCTGAATAATTAAAAAAATAACCTACATGTGTTTGTGTAACCCTGTAAATATCATATGCAGAGCTCTGAATTCATTTAATGCACAAAGTGGATGGATTAAAACACGTTACATTATTATATTACGCATAGAGTGGGTTTGTGTGATCTTTATTTTCTGCAAGAGAGAGAGACTAAGAGGTGGAGATAAAACACATGTTTGTTTGCCAAAATGCCATTAAACCTGAGGAAGAAGGTTAGTTTGTAATGTAACGTGCCGTACGTTTTAAATTATTTTATTATTTTCCATACACTATAAAGGCAAAGCAAAAATCAGATGTTCAACATTTTTGCAAATGTATTAAAAATACATGATTCCTCCGCTCGAGTGACCTATTTCTAGCCTTATCTGGGACAGCTGAAGGCTCCTGGTATGAAGACACGTCTTAATGAAAGCTAGCCAGCTGATCATATACAAGCTGACACCAGCAGTATGAGTTGGACTGAATGTTATAATAATTATAACATCTAGCATGACTTATTTAGTCTTTACTTTACTCTCCTTGTGTTCAGGCTGATTTGTGGAGTATGTTGAGATTCATCCAGCGGCAGCATTTGGACACCTTTTGGTCTTTTTATTATCTTTTAAACAAAACAGTGAGAATAAGTTATTCGTGTTGAATTCATGTTTAGTTTTGTTGATATTGCACACTTTTAATTTTTTGGTATTGCATGTACGAAAGTGTTGAAAGTGGCGTCCTTAAAGACGCGAATGTCTTGCTGGACGTGGAATTAGATTTAATTTCATTAAATGCATTTTCTCGAGCTAACGACATGAGGACATGCTAAGCTAGCGCAGTTTAATGGCCCTGGATAAAACCAATGCCACGATGTCCATCCATCCATCTTCAAACACTTATCTGGGCAGGAGTCTAATTAGGGACGCCCAGACTTCCTTCTCCCCAGACTCTTCCTCCGCTCCCAGTCCTCCAGTGTGTCCTAGGTCTTCCCCGGGTCCTCCTCCCAGAGACACATGCCCTGAACACCTCCATCAGGAGCCACCTCACCTCAGCTGGTCTCTCTCAATGGGGAGGAGCAGCGGGTCGACTCCGAGTGACTGAAACCTCTAAGGGAGCGTCCAGCCACCCTGCGGAGGAAACCCATTTCGGCCGCTTGTATCCAGGACCTCATCCTTTCAGTCATGACCCCAAGCTCCTGAGAGTAGGAACGTAGATTGACCAGTAAATCGTGAGCTTCACCTTACAGCTCAGCTTCTTCATCACAACGGGGCCGCTACATCAACCGCATTACTGCAGAAGATACTCATGTATTCGGGGCGTATTTCGTCTACCCCTGAGGAGCTTCTTAGCTACCTCGGTGCCCTCACCCCCCCGGGTCCACGGGCTCTGCTTCCTGTGTTGGCAGGGTTGAGGAGCAACCCAACAATGTCCCCAGTCGAAGTCAGCAGAGCCCTCCACTTTCTGGTTTGCCAGAACTTCTTTGAGGCCTTCTCCATGGCCTCCCGAACTCCTCCCAGGCCTGAGTTTTTGCCTGCATACCCATACCCTGGTTTTTTTATGACAATTAATAAAAATTCCTAGCCGATAACACAGCGCAGAATCCATTAATAATCCATCCACGGCTGAGAATATTTGACTGTGAGCAGTTATTTTGGAGCTTCATCCCCGACACACAGGGAAATCAGGACATCTTGAACAAACACAGACCACGAAACCTTTTAAAACACGCACCTGACCCCTGCTGGAGTTAAATAAGACTTTATTCCTTCGGTCAGTAACGACCTCCCACCGACGCTGCACAGATTTCAATAACAGTCACGTGAACGGTTTAATAAAGCCTCGGACGTCAGATCGGAGAAAACGCCTTCACACTGA
>NC_056701.1:1138706-1146206 GCF_018831695.1 Puntigrus tetrazona
CTTCCAGAACAGCAGTGACTCACGGCGCATATGGCAGGGCATTCAAGCGGTCACCAACAACAAGACAACTTCACCTGTCTGTGATGGTGACGCCTCCCTACCAGATGCGCTGAATGACTTCTACGCACGTTTTGAGACACAGAATAAAGCAACGTTGAGGAAGTCCACCCCTCAAACCAACGACCCAGTACTCTGCTTCACCCCAGCTGACGTGAGGAAAACACTGTCATTCCAACATGCCTCAAAACAACAACGATTGCCCCGGTGCCTAAGAAGTCTGTGATGAAATGCTCCGAGAGTCTTGTCATGAGGCACATCAAGTCTCAGCTACCACCTTCACTTGACCCACTACAGTTTGCGTATCGTCCAACAATCTATCTCTGAACGTCAACAAGACAAAGGAGATGATTGTTGTCTTCAAGCAAACAAAGAGCGACCATTCTCTGCTGTCCATCTATGGGTCCAAGGTGGAGACCGTCAAGAGCACCTGATTCCTTGGTGTTCATCTGGCGGATAACTTCACCTGGTCACTCAACACCAGCTCCATCACCAAGAAAGCCCAGCAGCGCCTCTATAGTGAGGAGGCTGAGAAGAGCTCATCTCCCTCCACCCATCCTGACATCTACACCACACGCTGCATCCTCAAAGCCCACAATATAGTACAGGACCCCACACACCCCTCACACACATTATTCATCCTCCTGCCGTCTGGGAAGAGGTACCTGAGCAGTCGGGCTTCACAACCAGACCGCTGAACAGTTTCTTCCCACAAGCCATCAGACTCCTCAATAACCACACCTGAATGGACTTCCTGTCCCATGAGCATTCTTGCACATCATATTTAATGTGGTTTGTATTTTTGTCTTTGCACTAGTTTGCACACTGGGTTTGCACTCTACTTCCTGCTGTTTGCACTAGTCTGCACACGTTGCACAGCTATATGTAGTTAAAATGACAATAAAAAGCCACTTGACTTGAGGAAGCGCCTGCAGATCACGTGATCACTTCAGCTCAGAAAACCAATTTGAAGAAACGAAACCGACGGTCATTAAACATCACAAACCTTTATTAAAACATAAAGGCATCTATATCATATCATATATAAAAATAGTTAAAAATAGAGCGTATGAATATTGAGTGTAAAAAACTGTTTCCAAAATGAAATCACTGACTCTTCCTCACAGTGAAGGCATTTCTGTTTTCCAAAAACTATTAAAGTACAGTAAAGTAGCATCATTGTAATCAATTATTTTATGATTTAGAAAATTACAATCATGATTACAGTCTTTTAAGAAATGTGTTTTTAAATGGAGTCACTTTTTTAGCAAAAAAGATTATTAGTCCTCTAGTTTCCAGATACATTTTATTTCTATATTTTAACTAAATAACAAAATTAAAAAGAAAAGGGAGAATGAGGATAAAATAAAACAAGTATCAAAATGTATCAGTGTTTTGTTCTGTTAAAATGTACAAATAGGTCTTTAAGACGGGTTTAAAAGCATCCAGTGAAGAAGGAGCTCTGATGTTCAAATCTAATCTTTTCCACAGCTTTGTTATAATATACATAACGATTTTATGCAAAAAGATGGATTCTGAGTTTTATAGGGAGCCAGTGCAATAAGAGAAGACGTGATCTCTTCTCCTAGCTCCTCCTGACGAAAGAGGGTCCAGAATAGATCCCTGTGGAGCTCTGTACCGGATAGGCTGCGTATATGATAGACATAAAAACAAGAGCCTGCGGAGATCCCAACACTAACACCAACATCCCCAAACCATGACCATCTTCTCCTTTAAAACCTTCTTTAGGAAACAAAACTAGCCAGTAAGAATATCTAGTTCAATAAAATACATCTTTAATCAACACCTTTAAGTACATTCTGTGTGTGTGAGAGTGTGTGTGTGTGTCTTACTGATGAGTAGTGTGTCCATGTTTCTCTTGCTGAAGGCCAGTCGTCTGATGATGTGATGTAGATCCACACTGACGCTCCTGTGAACCTTCACACACACACACACACACACACACACACACACACAGAGTGGTGTGTATCAGGGAGGCGACTCTGATCTCCGCCGAGCAGGAGGAGTGTGTGTTACCTGAGCAGAGTGTTTGTGCTGCAGGAGTGTGAGGCAGGAGAGCAGGAGCAGAGAGGAGCACCGCAGGGATGAAGACGAGGAGGAAGAGGACGACAAAACCTCCTCCAGCAGCTCCAGCAGCCTGACGTTTCCCAGCAGCAGAGACACGGCTGACACACACACACACACAGACACACACACACACACACACACACACACACACACACACACACACACACACACACACACACACACACACACACACACACACACACAGACACAGACACACACACACACACACACACACACACACACCTTATCTCTCAGCTCATATAAAACTCAAGTGTGTTAACTGAGCCTCAGGAACGGTGAAGAACACTCTTAGGTGGAGAGTTAATAATAATAAAAATAGAGAAGTGGTTTATAAGTGTGTGTGTGTTACCTCTATCAGTAGAGTGTACAGGACACACAGACAGGAAGCAGTACAGGAAGTTAAAAACAGACAGCAGCAGCTCAGATTCACCACTGGAGTCCAGCTTTCCTGCAAGATTACTGACTACACACACACACACACACACACACACACACACACACACACACACACACACACACAAACATAACATCACTGAAACTCTCTCTCTCTCTGTGTGTGTGTGTGTGTGTGTGTTCTCACCGTGGTACAGCAGTCTGAAGTCGGTGTGCTCCGTCTGACCGGACGAGTGGACCACAGACGACACGTCCAGCAGCACAGACAGACCGTCTGAAACAAAGCAAACATGTGATTCGAGGGGCGGGGCTCGCTGATTGGACGTCGAGCGTGTGGTTCTGACCCGTGTGTGTGTGTCTCTGCAGGACGCCGAGCAGCGCGGCTCGGATCTGATCACAGAGACCGGACGCCCCGCTGAAGCCGACTCCGTCGACCGATCGCAGGAAACACCGCAGCACCCCGACGGCTGAGAGACGAGCCGCAGAGTCAGCGTCACACGCCACGGCCTGAACACACACACACAAAGTTTGGTTTTGTGAATTGTGGGGACATGTGTTATGATTCCATACTGTGTGTGTTGCTGTCCTATACAGTATAGAGAGTAACAACGTCAACACATACTGGGATAAAGACCTTCAGCTGTCATGTACACGTGTGTGTGTGAGTGTGAGTGTGTGTGTGTGTGTGTGTGTGTCTCACCAGCGTGGCCAGCAGCGCTGCAGGGTGTGTGTGAAGCAGCTCCTGCAGCTCCCGCTCCTCGGTCTCCTCCGACAGGCGTCCGGTCAGAGCCGGCGCCCCGACGCGCTCCGAGAGCTCCGGATACAGGAAGAGGAAGTTCAGGACGGACAGAGGAAGAGCGCGAGAGAAGAGCGGCGGGCAGGAGGACAGGGCTTTAGAGAGGACGCTCACACACACCTGCACAGACACACACTTCATCAGCGCTCCACCTCTTCATCTGAAAGCAGACCGAATCAGACAAACTACTGGAGGTGTGAGAACACAGCTGGCTGGTTGCTAGGGTGTCGCTAGGGAGTCGTCAGTTGCTAGGGTATTTAGAATGTTGTTCTTAGCTGTAGCCAATTATGCTTCAAACTCATTTGAATTCTAACGTAGTTGTTCTCTATGTGTTGCTATAGTAACAGATGATGTTTCTGATATATTTGAATTTAAGGACATTTTTTGATTGCTTTTGCTACAATAACTCATGATGCTTTGAATAAATTGTAAATTATATATAGTTCGGAATCCATTTTAACGTTTCAAATTTGGGTACTGTGGTAACAATGACATCGCACATGTATTTGAAATCCTGCTTTAGCGACAGATAATGTTTCAGATATATTGGAATTAATCTGCCTGTAGTTTTGAACGCTGTTCATCTGTTGCTATGGCAGCCGAGGAGGTGTCAGGTGTTTATCTGAACAGCGATGTAGTGAGCTGGAACAGGAAGTGAGGTCAGAGCAGTGGCAGACCGTGTCCAGACGAGGCCCGGCGTGTTGAGTGACGGACAGCAGATAGAGCGCCGAGTTTAACACAGACACAGGAAGATCCTGAACACACGACAGGAAGCGCAGAGCAGCGGAGAACACGACCGAGTCACTCAGGAACCTGCCGTCACATGACCTCCGTGAGGGTCTTCATTACACACACACACACTCACACAAACTCACACACACTCTCTCACACACACACACACACACACACACACACACACAGACACAGACACAGACACACTCACAGACAGACACAGACACACACACACACACACACACACAGACACTCACAGACACAGACACACACAGACACAGAGACACACACACACGCTCACACACTCACACACACAGACACAGACACTGACACACACACACACACACACACTCACAGACAGACACAGACACACACAGACACACATACACTCTCACACACTCACACACACCTGTCCCCGTGCAGCAGAGACAGGTGCAACAGGTAGATGAGGCAGTGCTGAGTGTTTCTGAGGGATTGTGGGAAATCAGAGAGCACAGACGGCCAATCAGATACACAGCAGCACAGAGACGGCAGAGACTCCTGCAGGACACACTCCACATCTGCTCAACACACACACACACACACACAGAGACACAGACACACACAGAGACACACACACACACACAGACACACACAGAGACACACACACACAGAGACACACACACACACAGAGACACACACAGACACACACAGAGACACACACACACACACACACACACACACAGAGACACACACAGAGACACACACACAGAGACACACACAGACACAGACACACACAGAGACACACACACACACACACAGAGACACACACACACACAGAGACACACACAGAGACACACACACACAGTTTACAGGTTAGTCAGGAAGGTTTCAGGAAAACTAGACTAGAGCGCCATCTGCTGAACATTTCAAGCTTCAAGAGAGAATCGCAATGCTTTAGGAAAAACATGGTTATGGTTTAACACACACACACACACACACACACACACACGCCTGCATGAGCGAAAATACCTGGCAGCTCATTGGTCCAGGCGTGTTCCTGTGAGATCAGACACACACAGAGCTTCAGCAGGAAATCACAGGAGATCTGATTTAGAGACGTGTTCCTGAAACACACACCGAGCTGATAAACACACACTCACGTCTGACTTGGTGTGTGTGTCTGTGTGTGTGTGTGTGTGTGCTCACCTGTTCCCTGAACACAGCTGAGCTTTACTCTGCAGAGTCAATCTGATGAATCCAGACGCGGCTGACACACACACACACACACACAGACACACAGACACAGGAGAATGACGTGCAGATTCACTAACGGAGTCATGTGACTAAACTACACCAATCACAAGTACTGAAAATAAAATTCTAGTGAGCTTAACATAAAGTTCTTAAAAGCTCGCCACCTGGCCGTGACCTTTGACCCCTGAGACCTGGGTCAGGTCTTACCGAGCTTCTTGGAGAAGGAGGTCATGTGATCAGGACTCAAAGAAAACTGACGTAACAGAACCGAGAGGAAGAGCTGCAGCACCTGAGGAGACGAGATGCACTCACACACACCCTACACACACACACACACACTCATGAGTGTACCTGTAGAGTTCAGCGTGTGTGTGTCTGTGTGTGTGTCTGTCTGTGTGTGTGTATGTGTGTGTGTCTGTCTGTCTGTCTGTGTGTGTGTGTGTCTGTGTCTGTCTGTGTGTGTGTGTGTCTGTGTGTGTGTGTGTGTCTGTGTGTGTGTGTGTGTGTCTGTCTGTCTGTCTGTCTGTGTGTGTGTCTGTGTCTGTCTGTGTGTCTGTGTGTGTGTCTGTCTGTGTGTGTGTGTATGTGTGTGTGTGTGTGTCTGTGTGTGTGTGTGTCTGTCTGTGTGTGTGTCTGTGTGTGTGTGTCTGTGTCTGTCTGTGTGTGTGTGTGTGTGTCTGTGTGTGTGTCTGTGTCTGTCTGTGTGTGTGTGTGTGTGTCTGTCTGTGTCTGTGTGTGTGTGTGTGTGTGTGTGTGTCTGTGTGTGTGTGTGTGTCTGTCTGTGTGTGTGTCTGTGTGTGTGTGTCTGTGTCTGTCTGTGTGTGTGTGTGTCTGTGTGTGTGTCTGTGTCTGTCTGTGTGTGTGTGTGTGTGTGTGTGTGTGTGTCTGTGTCTGTCTGTGTGTGTGTGTCTGTGTGTGTCTCTGTGTGTCTGTGTGTGTGTGTGTCTGTGTGTGTGTCTGTGTCTGTCTGTGTGTGTGTCTGTGTCTGTGTGTCTGTGTGTGTGTCTGTCTGTGTGTGTGTATGTGTGTGTGTCTGTGTCTGTGTCTGTGTCTGTCTGTGTGTGTGTGTGTGTGTGTGTCTGTCTGTGTGTGTGTGTGTGTGTGTGTGTGTGTGTGTGTGTCTGTGTGTGTGTGTGTGTCTGTCTGTGTCTGTGTGTGTGTGTGTGTCTGTGTGTGTGTCTGTGTCTGTCTGTGTGTGTGTGTGTGTGTGTGTGTGTGTGTGTGTGTGTCTGTGTGTCTGTGTCTGTCTGTGTGTGTGTGTGTGTCTGTGTGTGTGTGTCTGTGTCTGTCTGTGTGTGTGTGTGTCTGTGTGTGTGTCTGTGTCTGTCTGTGTGTGTGTGTCTGTGTGTGTGTGTCTGTGTCTGTCTGTGTGTGTCTGAGACTCACAGTCACTGCCGGGATGCAGGCAGCGTCGCAGCAGTGCAGCAGAAACACACACACAGACTCCAGCGTCTCCTGAGCTGAACACACACCGTCCATCAGAGCAGAGTCACACACACACGCCTCCACCAACCTACACACACACACACACACACACACACAATGACAAATATAATCAAACAACAATTATTACAAAAAATAATGATGAAAAAAAATCTAAATTAATTAAATTGGAAATAATTGATTCATTAAAAATATTTAAATCATAAAAATCCTAAGCATAAATAATTATTTTATATTTGTAATTTCAACATTAAAATAAAGTTAAACACTAAATAATAATAAAACGCAAAAACAATGAAAACGCAGAAACTAAAATAAAACATTGAAAAACAAAATAATAAAAATACATCTCTTATAAAGAAACAAATGCAATCATAAAAAAAATCTAAATTTAAACTAAACTATTTTTTAAATGAAATCTTAATTATTGTGTTAAACTATCACACACACGTCTGAGAGACTGACCTGCAGGCGGCGTCCAGGCACGAGAGAGTCTGCAGCAGAAGTCCTGAAGCAGAGCAGCTCTCCTGAACACACACACACACACACTGATCACATGACTCGTGCTGATCACATGACCACTGCTCAGGACACACACTCACTCTGCTGTGTGTGTGATGATGCTCAGTGGTTTTGGTCATCACCACCTCCACAATCCTCCTGACGTCTGTGAGCTGAACCGGACTGGACTGATGACTGGGCCTGCACACACACACACACACACACACACACAC